>NC_092384.1:13427746-13475375 GCF_030028105.1 Mobula birostris
TACACAGAGAAATCAACTTTTTTGTCTTGAACACCTGAGTGATATAAATGGTGTGAAACATCTCAGGATCATGTTGGGAGTTATATTAAGATGTTTCCATCAGGTTTGCAGTCAGTACCTATGAGATAAATTGAAATGTATGCTTCAGTCTAAACTTAAGCTCTGTATGCTCTGAGAAATCAACTTTTTTGTCTTGAATACCTAAATGATGTAACAGGTGTCAAACATCTCAGGATGATGTGGGGAGTTATACTAAGAGGTTTCCATAAGGTTTGCAGTCAATACCTTTGAGTAAAATTGAAATGTATAGTTCATTCATTGGTAAAGAAGATTATGCTCTGAGAAAACAGCTTTTTTGTTTTGAATACCTGAGTGATGCAACAGGTGTCAAACATCTCAGGATCATGTGGGGAGTTATGCTATGTTGTTTCCATAAGGTTTGCAGTCAGTACCTTTGAGTAAAATTGAAATGTATACTTCATTCATTGCTAAACAAGATTATGCTCTGAGAACAGAACTTTTTTGTTTTGAATAACTGAGTGTTGCAACAGGTGTCAAACATCTCAGGATAATGTGGGGAGTTATGCCATGTTGTTTCCATAAGGTTTGCAGTCAGTACCTTTGAGTAAAATTGAAATGTATTCTTCATTCATTGCTAAACCAGATTATGCTCTGAGAACAGAACTTTTTTGTTTTGAATAACTGAGTGATGCAACAGGTGTCAAACATCTCAGGATAATGTGGGGAGTTATGCTATGATGTTTCCAATCGGTTTGCAGTCAGTACCTTTGAGTAAAATTGAAATGTATACTTCATTCATTGCTAAACAACATTATGCTCTCAGAAAACAACTTTTTTGTCTTGAATACCTGAGTGATATAACAGCAGTCAAACAGCTCAGGATCATGTGGGGAGTAATATTAAGATGATTCCATAAGGTTTGCATTCAGTACTTTAGAGTAAAATTGAAGCTATACTTTTAGTGCCAAAGCACTGCATTCACAGAGAAATCAACTTTTTTGTCTTAAACACCTGAGTGATATAAATGGTGTGAAACATCTCAGGATCATGTTGGGAGTTATATTAAGATGTTTACAATCGGTTTGCAGTCAGTACCTTTGAGTTAAATTGAAATGTATACTTTATTCAATGCGATTGCACTCTGTGCACCGAGAAATCAACTTTTTTATCTTGAATACCTGAGTGATATAGTAGGAGTCAAACATCTCAGGATCATGTGGGGAGTTATGCTATGATGTTTCCATAAGGTTTGGAGTCAGTACCTTTGAGTAAAATTGAAATGTATACTTCATTCATTGCTAAACAACATTATGCTCTCAGAAAACAACTTTTTTGTCTTGAATACCTGAGTAATATAACAGCAGTCAAACAGCTCAGGATCATGTGGGGAGTAATATTAACATGTTTCCATAAGGTTTGCATTCAGTACTTTAGAGTAAAATTGAAGCTATACTTTTAGTGCCAAAGCACTGCATTCACCGAGAAATCAACTTTTTTATCTTAAACACCTGAGTGATATAATAGGAGTCAAACATCTCAGGATCATGTGGGGAGTTATGCTATGATGTTTCCATAAGGTTTGCAGTCAGTACCTTTGAGTAAAATTGAAATGTATACTTCATTCAATGCTGAAGCTCTGTATGCTCTGAGAAATCAACTTTTTTGACTTGAATACCTAAATGATGTAACAGGTGTCAAACATCTCAGGATCATGTGGGGAGTTATACTAAGAGGTTTCCATAAGGTTTGCAGTCAATACCTTTGAGTAAAATTGAAATGTATACTTCATTCATTGCTAAACAAGATTATGCTCTGAGAAAACAAGTTTTTTGTTTTGAATAACTGAGTGATGCAACAGGTGTCAAACATCTCAGGATCAACTGGGGAGTGATGCTATGTTGTTTCCATAAGGTTTGCAGTCAGTACCTTTGAGTAAAATTGAAATGTATACTTCATTCATTGCTAAACAAGATTATGCTCTCAGAAAACAACTTTTTTGTTTTGAATAACTGAGTGATGCAACAGGTGTCAAACATCTCAGGATCATGTGGGGAGTAATATTAAGATGTTTCCATAAGGGTTGCATTCAGTACTTTAGAGTAAAATTGAAGCTATACTTTTAGTGCCAAAGCACTGCATTCACAGAGAAATCAACTTTTTTGTCTTAAACACCTGAGTGATATAAATGGTGTGAAACATCTCAGGATCATGTTGGAAGTTATATTAAGATGTTTGCAATCGGTTTGCAGTCAGTACCTTTGAGTTAAATTGAAATGTATACTTTATTCAATGCGTTTGCACTCTCTGCACAGAGAAATCAACTTTTTTGTCTTGAACACCTGAGTGATATAAATGGTGTGAAACATCTCAGGATCATGTTGGGAGTTATATTAAGATGTTTCCATCAGGTTTGCAGTCAGTACCTATGAGATAAATTGAAATGTATGCTTCAGTCTAAACTTAAGCTCTGTATGCTCTGAGAAATCAACTTTTTTGTCTTGAATACCTAAATGATGTAACAGGTGTCAAACATCTCAGGATGATGTGGGGAGTTATACTAAGAGGTTTCCATAAGGTTTGCAGTCAATACCTTTGAGTAAAATTGAAATGTATAGTTCATTCATTGGTAAAGAAGATTATGCTCTGAGAAAACAGCTTTTTTGTTTTGAATACCTGAGTGATGCAACAGGTGTCAAACATCTCAGGAGCATGTGGGGAGTTATGCTATGTTGTTTCCATAAGGTTTGCAGTCAGTAGCTTTGAGTAAAATTGAAATGTATACTTCATTCATTGCTAAACAACATTATGCTCTCAGAGAACAACTTTTTTGTCTTGAATACCTGAGTGATATAACAGCAGTCAAACAGCTCAGGATCATGTGGGGAGTAATATTAAGATGTTTCCATAAGGTTTGCATTCAGTACTTTGGAGTAAAATTGAAGCTATACTTTTAGTGCCAAAGCACTGCATTCACAGAGAAATCAACTTTTTTGTCTTAAACACCTGAGTGATATAAATGGTGTGAAACATCTCAGGATCATGTTGGGAGTTATATTAAGATGTTTACAATCGGTTTGCAGTCAGTACCTTTGAGTTAAATTGAAATGTATACTTTATTCAATGCGATTGCACTCTGTGCAACGAGAAATCAACTTTTTTATCTTGAATACCTGAGTGATATAATAGGAGTCAAACATCTCAGGATCATGTGGGGAGTTATGCTATGATGTTTCCATAAGGTTTGCAGTCAGTACCTTTGAGTAAAATTGAAATGTATACTTCATTCAATGCTGAAGCTCTGGATGCTCTGAGAAATCAACTTTTTTGTCTTGAATACCTAAATGATGTAACAGATGTCAAACATCTCAGGATCATGTGGAGAGTTATACTACGATGTTTCCATAAGGTTTGCAGTCAGTACCTTTGAGTTAAATTGAAATGTATACTTTATTCAATGCGATTGACCTCTGTGCACCGAGAAATCAACTTTTTTATCTTGAATACCTGAGTGATATAATAGGAGTCAAACATCTCAGGATCATGTGGGGAGTTATGCTATGATGTTTCCATAAGGTTTGGAGTCAGTACCTTTGAGTAAAATTGAAATGTATACTTCATTCATTGCTAAACAACATTATGCTCTCAGAAAACAACTTTTTTGTCTTGAATACCTGAGTAATATAACAGCAGTCAAACAGCTCAGGATCATGTGGGGAGTAATATTAACATGTTTCCATAAGGTTTGCATTCAGTACTTTAGAGTAAAATTGAAGCTATACTTTTAGTGCCAAAGCACTGCATTCACCGAGAAATCAACTTTTGTATCTTAAACACCTGAGTGATATAATAGGAGTCAAACATCTCAGGATCATGTGGGGAGTTATACTAAGAGGTTTCCATAAGGTTTGCAGTCAATACCTTTGAGTAAAATTGAAATGTATACTTCATTCATTGCTAAACAAGATTATGCTCTGAGAAAACAAGTTTTTTGTTTTGAATAACTGAGTGATGCAACAGGTGTCAAACATCTCAGGATCAACTGGGGAGTGATGCTATGTTGTTTCCATAAGGTTTGCAGTCAGTACCTTTGAGTAAAATTGAAATGTATACTTCATTCATTGCTAAACAAGATTATGCTCTCAGAAAACAACTTTTTTGTTTTGAATAACTGAGTGATGCAACAGGTGTCAAACATCTCAGGATCATGTGGGCAGTTATACTAAGATGTTTCCATAAGGTTTGCAGTCAGTACCTTTGAGTAAAATTGAAATGTATACTTCACTTATTGCTAAACAACAGTTTGCTCTGAGAAATCAACTTTCTTGTTTTAAATAACTGAGTGATAGAACAGGTGTCAAACACCTCAGGATCATGTGGGGAGTTATGCTATGATGTTTCCATAAGGTTTGCAGTCAGTAACTTTGAGTAAAATTGAAATGTATACTTCACTTATTGCTAAACAACAGTTTGCTCTGAGAAATCAACTTTCTTGTTTTAAATAACTGAGTGATAGAACAGGTGTCAAACAGCTCAGGATCATGTGGGGAGTAATATTAAGATGTTTCCATAAGGTTTGCATTCAGTACTTTAGAGTAAAATTGAAGCTATACTTTTAGTGCCAAAGCACTGCATTCACAGAGAAATCAACTTTTTTGTCTTAAACACCTGAGTGATATAAATGGTGTGAAACATCTCAGGATCATGTTGGAAGTTATATTAAGATGTTTGCAATCGGTTTGCAGTCAGTACCTTTGAGTTAAATTGAAAGGTATACTTTATTCAATGCGTTAGCACTCTCTACACAGAGAAATCAACTTTTTTGTCTTGAACACCTGAGTGATATAAATGGTGTGAAACATCTCAGGATCATGTTGGGAGTTATATTAAGATGTTTCCATCAGGTTTGCAGTCAGTACCTATGAGATAAATTGAAATGTATGCTTCAGTCTAAACTTAAGCTCTGTATGCTCTGAGAAATCAACTTTTTTGTCTTGAATACCTAAATGATGTAACAGGTGTCAAACATCTCAGGATGATGTGGGGAGTTATACTAAGAGGTTTCCATAAGGTTTGCAGTCAATACCTTTGAGTAAAATTGAAATGTATAGTTCATTCATTGGTAAAGAAGATTATGCTCTGAGAAAACAGCTTTTTTGTTTTGAATACCTGAGTGATGCAACAGGTGTCAAACATCTCAGGATCATGTGGGGAGTTATGCTATGTTGTTTCCATAAGGTTTGCAGTCAGTACCTTTGAGTAAAATTGAAATATATACTTCATTCATTGCTAAACAAGATTATGCTCTGAGAACAGAACTTTTTTGTTTTGAATAACTGAGTGTTGCAACAGGTGTCAAACATCTCAGGATAATGTGGGGAGTTATGCCATGTTGTTTCCATAAGGTTTGCAGTCAGTACCTTTGAGTAAAATTGAAATGTATACTTCACCTATTGCTAAACAACAGTTTGCTCTGAGAAATCAACTTTATTGTTTTAAATAACTAAGTGATAGAACGGGTGTCAAACATCTCAGGATCATGTGGGGAGTTATGCTATGATGTTTCCATAAGGTTTGCAGTCAGTACCTTTGAGTAAAATTGAAATGTATACTTCATTCAATGCTGAAGCTCTGGATGCTCTGAGAAATCAACTTTTTTGTCTTGAATACCTAAATCATGTAACAGATGTCAAACATCTCAGGATCATGTGGAGAGTTATACTAAGATGTTTCCATAAGGTTTGCAGTCAGTACCTTTGAGTAAAATTGAAATGTATTCTTCATTCATTGCTATACCAGATTATGCTCTGAGAACAGAACTTTTTTGTTTTGAATAACTGAGTGATGCAACAGGTGTCAAACATCTCAGGATAATGTGGGGAGTTATGCTATGATGTTTCCATAAGGTTTGCAGTCAGTACCTTTGAGTAAAATTGAAATGTATACTTCATTCATTGCTAAACAACATTATGCTCTCAGAAAACAACTTTTTTGTCTTGAATACCTGAGTGATATAACAGCAGTCAAACAGCTCAGGATCATGTGGGGAGTAATATTAAGATGTTTCCATAAGGTTTGCATTCAGTACTTTAGAGTAAAATTGAAGCTATACTTTTAGTGCCAAAGCACTGCATTCACAGAGAAATCAACTTTTTTGTCTTAAACACCTGAGTGATATAAATGGTGTGAAACATCTCAGGATCATGTTGGGAGTTATATTAAGATGTTTACAATCGGTTTGCAGTCAGTACCTTTGAGTTAAATTGAAATGTATACTTTATTCAATGCGATTGCACTCTGTGCACCGAGAAATCAACTTTTTTATCTTGAATACCTGAGTGATATAATAGGAGTCAAACATCTCAGGATCATGTGGGGAGTTTTGCTATCATGTTTCCATAAAGTTTGCAGTCAGTACCTTTGAGTAAAATTGAAATGTATACTTCATTCAATGCTGAAGCTCTGGATGCTCTGAGAAATCAACTTTTTTGTCTTGAATACCTAAATGATGTAACAGATGTCAAACATCTCAGGATTATGTGGAGAGTTATACTAAGATGTTTCCATAAGGTTTGCCGTCAGTACCTTTGAGTAAAATTGAAATGTATACTTCATTCATTGCTAAACAACATTATGCTCTCAGTAAACAACTTTTTTGTCTTGAATACCTGAGTGATATAACAGCTGTCAAACAGCTCAGGATCATGTGGGGAGTAATATTAAGATGCTTCCATTAGGTTTGCATTCAGTACTTTAGAATAAAATTGAAGCTGTACTTTTAGTGCCAAAGCACTGCATTCACAGAGAAATCAACTTTTTTGTCTTAAACACCTGAGTGATATAAATGGTGTGAAACATCTCAGGATCATGTTGGGACTTATATTAAGATGTTTCCAATCGGTTTGCAGTCAGTACCTTTGAGTTAAATTGAAATGTATACTTTATTCAATGCGATTGACCTCTGTGCACCGAGAAATCAACTTTTTTATCTTGAATACCTGAGTGATATAATCGGAGTCAAACATCTCAGGATCATGTGGGGAGTTATGCTATGATGTTTCCATAAGGTTTGCAGTCAGTACCTTTGAGTAAAATTGAAATGTATACTTCATTCATTGCTAAACCAGATTATGCTCTGAGAACAGAACTTTTTTGTTTTGAATAACTGAGTGATGCAACAGGTGTCAAACATCCCAGGATAATGTGGTGAGTTATGCTATGATGTTTCCATAAGGTTTGCATTCAGTACTTTACAGTAAAATTGAAGCTATACTTTTAGTGCCAAAGCTCTGCATTCACAGAGAAATCAACTTTTTTGTCTTAAACACCTGAGTGATATAAATGGTGTGATACATCTCAGGATCATGTTGGGAGTTATATTAAGATGTTTCCATTAGGTTTGCAGTCAGAACTTTTCAGTTAAATTGAAATGTATACTTTATTCAATGCGATTGCACTCTGTGCCCCGAGAAATCAACTTTTTTATCTTGAATACCTGAGTGATATAATAGGAGTCAAACATCTCAGGATCATGTGGGGAGTTATGCTATGATGTTTCCATAAGGTTTCCAGTCAGTACCTTTGAGTAAAATTGAAATGTATACTTCATTCAATGCTGAAGCTCTGGATGCTCTGAGAAATCAACTTTTTTGTCTTGAATACCTAAATGATGTAACAGATGTCAAACATCTCAGGATCATGTGGAGAGTTATACTAAGATGTTTCCATAAGGTTTGCAGTCAGTACCTTTGAGTAAAATTGAAATGTGTACTTCATTAATTGCTAAACCAGATTATGCTCTGAGAGCAGAACTTTTTTGTTTTGAATAACTGAGTGATGCAACAGGTGTCAAACATCTCAGGATAATGTGGGGAGTTATGCTATGATGTTTCCATAAGGTTTGCAGTCAGTACCTTTGAGTAAAATTGAAATGTATACTTCATTCATTGCTAAACAACATTATGCTCTTAGAAAACAACTTTTTTGTCTTGAAAACCTGAGTGATATAACAGCAGTCAAACAGCTCAGGATGATGTGGGGAGTAATATTAAGATGTTTCCATTAGGTTTGCATTCAGTACCTTTGAGTAAAATTGAAATGTATACTTCACTTATTGCTAAACAACAGTTTGCTCTGAGAAATCAACTTTCTTGTTTTAAATAACTGAGTGATAGAACAGGTGTCAAACACCTCAGGATCATGTGGGGATTATGCTATGATGTTTCCATAAGGTTTGCAGTCAGTAACTTTGAGTAAAATTGAAATGTATACTTCATTCATTGCTAAACAACATTATGCTCTCAGAAAACAACTTTTTTGTCTTGAATACCTGAGTGATATAACAACAGTCAAACAGCTCAGGATCATGTGGGGAGTAATATTAAGATGTTTCCATAAGGTTTGCATTCAGAACTTTAGAGTAAAATTGAAGCTATACTTTTAGTGCCAAAGCACTGCATTCACAGAGAAATCAACTTTTTTGTCTTAAACACCTGAGTGATATAAATGGTGTGAAACATCTCAGGATCATGTTGGAAGTTATATTAAGATGTTTGCAATCGGTTTGCAGTCAGTACCTTTGAGTTAAATTGAAATGTATACTTTATTCAATGCGTTTGCACTCTCTGCACAGAGAAATCAACTTTTTTGTCTTGAACACCTGAGTGATATAAATGGTGTGAAACATCTCAGGATCATGTTGGGAGTTATATTAAGATGTTTCCATCAGGTTTGCAGTCAGTACCTATGAGATAAATTGAAATGTATGCTTCAGTCTAAACTTAAGCTCTGTATGCTCTGAGAAATCAACTTTTTTGTCTTGAATACCTAAATGATGTAACAGGTGTCAAACATCTCAGGATGATGTGGGGAGTTATACTAAGAGGTTTCCATAAGGTTTGCAGTCAATACCTTTGAGTAAAATTGAAATGTATAGTTCATTCATTGGTAAAGAAGATTATGCTCTGAGAAAACAACTTTTTTGTTTTGAATACCTGAGTGATGCAACAGGTGTCAAGCATCTCAGGATCATGTGGGGAGTTATGCTATGTTGTTTCCATAATGTTTGCAGTCAGTACCTTTGAGTAAAATTGAAATGTATACTTCATTCATTGCTAAACAACATTATGCTCTCAGAGAACAACTTTTTTGTCTTGAATACCTGAGTGATATAACAGCAGTCAAACAGCTCAGGATCATGTGGGGAGTAATATTAAGATGTTTCCATAAGGTTTGCATTCAGTACTTTGGAGTAAAATTGAAGCTATACTTTTAGTGCCAAAGCACTGCATTCACAGAGAAAGCAACCTTTTTTGTCTTAAACACCTGAGTGATATAAATGGTGTGAAACATCTCAGGATCATGTTGGGAGTTATATTCAGATGTTTACAATCGGTTTGCAGTCAGTACCTTTGAGTTAAATTGAAATGTATACTTTATTCAATGCGATTGCACTCTGTGCAACGAGAAATCAACTTTTTTATCTTGAATACCTGAGTGATATAATAGGAGTCAAACATCTCAGGATCATGTGGGGAGTTATGCTATGATGTTTCCATAAGGTTTGCAGTCAGTACCTTTGAGTAAAATTGAAATGTACACTTCATTCATTGCTAAACAACATTATGCTCTGAGAACAGAACTTTTTTGTTTTGAACAACTGAGTGATGCAACAGGTGTCAAACATCCCAGGATAATGTGGTGAGTTATGCTATGTTGTTTCCATAAGGTTTGCAGTCAGTAACTTTGAGTAAAATTGAAATGTATACTTCATTCAATGCTGAAGCTCGGATGCTCTGAGAAATCAACTTTTTTGTCTTGAATACCTAAATGATGTAACAGATGTCAAACATCTCAGGATCATGTGGAGAGTTATACTAAGATGTTTCCATAAGGTTTGCAGTCAGTACCTTTGAGTAAAATTGAAATGTATACTTCATTAATTGCTAAACCAGATTATGCTCTGAGAGCAGAACTTTTTTGTTTTGAATAACTGAGTGATGCAACAGGTGTCAAACATCTCAGGATAATGTGGGGAGTTATGCTATGATGTTTCCATAAGGTTTGCAGTCAGTAACTTTGAGTAAAATTGAAATGTATACTTCATTCATTGCTAAACAACATTATGCTCTCAGAAAACAACTTTTTTGTCTTGAATACCTGAGTGATATAACAACAGTCAAACAGCTCAGGATCATCTGGGGAGTAATATTAAGATGTTTCCATAAGGTTTGCATTCAGTACTTTAGAGTAAAATTGAAGCTATACTTTTAGTGCCAAAGCACTGCATTCCCAGAGAAATCAACTTTTTTGTCTTAAACACCTGAGTGATATAAATGGTGTGAAACATCTCAGGATCATGTTGGAAGTTATATTAAGATGTTTGCAATCGGTTTGCAGTCAGTACCTTTGAGTTAAATTGAAATGTATACTTTATTCAATGCGTTTGCACTCTCTGCACAGAGAAATCAACTTTTTTGTCTTGAACACCTGAGTGATATAAATGGTGTGAAACATCTCAGGATCATGTTGGGAGTTATATTAAGATGTTTCCATCAGGTTTGCAGTCAGTACCTCTGAGATAAATTGAAATGTATGCTTCAGTCTAAACTTAAGCTCTGTATGCTCTGAGAAATCAACTTTTTTGTCTTGAATACCTAAATGATGTAACAGGTGTCAAACATCTCAGGATGATGTGGGGAGTTATACTAAGAGGTTCCCATAAGGTTTGCAGTCAATACCTTTGAGTAAAATTGAAATGTATAGTTCATTCATTGGTAAACAACATTATGCTCTCAGAGAACAACTTTTTTGTCTTGAATACCTGAGTGATATAACAGCAGTCAAACAGCTCAGGATCATGTGGGGAGTAATATTAAGATGTTTCCATAAGGTTTGCAGTCAGTACCTTTGAGTTAAATTGAAATGTATACTTTATTCAATGCGATTGCACTCTGTGCATCGAGAAATCAAGTTTTTTATCTTGAATACCTGAGTGATATAATAGGAGTCAAACATCTCAGGATCATGTGGGGAGTTATGCTATGATGTTTCCATACGGTTTGCAGTCAGTACCTTTGAGTAAAATTGAAATGTATACTTCATTCAATGCTGAAGCTCTGGATGCTCTGAGAAATCAACTTTTTTGTCTTGAATACCTAAATGATGTAACAGATGTCAAACATCTCAGGATCATGTGGAGAGTTATACTAAGATGTTTCCATAAGGTTTGCAGTCAGTACCTTTGAGTAAAATTGAAATGTATACTTCATTAATTGCTAAACCAGATTATGCTCTGAGAGCAGAACTTTTTTGTTTTGAATAACTGAGTGATGCAACAGGTGTCAAACATCTCAGGATAATGTGGGGAGTTATGCTATGATGTTTCCATAAGGTTTGCAGTCAGTACCTTTGAGTAAAATTGAAATGTATACTTAATTCACTGCTAAACAACATTATGCTCTTAGAAAACAACTTTTTTGTCTTGAAAACCTGAGTGATATAACAGCAGTCAAACAGCTCAGGATGATGTGGGGAGTAATATTAAGATGTTTCCATTAGGTTTGCATTCAGTACCTTAGAGTAAAATTGAAGCTATACTTTTAGTGCCAAAGCACTGCATTCACAGAGAAATCAACTTTTTTGTCTTAAACACCTGTCTGATATAAATGGTGTGAAACATCTCAGGATCATGTTGGGAGTTATATTAAGATGTTTGCAATCGGTTTGCAGTCAGTACCTTTGAGTTAAATTGAAATGTATACTTTATTCAATGCGATTGCACTCTGTGCACCGAGAAATCAACTTTTTTATCTTGAATACCTGAGTGATATAATAGGAGTAAAACATCTCAGGATCATGTGGGGAGTTATGCTATGATGTTTCCATAAGGTTTGCAGTCAGTACCTTTGAGTAAAATTGAAATGTATACTTCATTCAATGCTGAAGCTCCGGATGCTCTGAGAAATCAACTTTTTTGTCTTGAATACCTAAATGATGTAACAGGTTTCAAACATCTCAGGATCATATGGGGAGTTATACTAAGATGTTTCCATAAGGTTTCCAGTCAATACCTTTGAGTGAAATTGAAATGTATACTTCATTCATTGCTAAACAAGATTATGCTCTGAGAAAACAACTTTTTTGTTTTGAATAAGTGAGTGATGCAACAGGTGTCAAACATCTCAGGATCACGTGGGGAGTTATATTAAGAAGTTTCCATAAGGTTTGCAGTCAGTACCTTTGAGTAAAATTGAAATGTATACTTCATTCATTGCTAAACAACATTATGCTCTCAGAGAACAACTTTTTTGTCTTGAATACCTGAGTGATATAACAGCAGTCAAACAGCTCAGGATCATGTGGGGAGTAATATTAAGATGTTTCCATAAGGTTTGCATTCAGTACTTTGGAGTAAAATTGAAGCTATACTTTTAGTGCCAAAGCACTGCATTCACAGAGAAATCAACTTTTTTGTCTTAAACACCTGAGTGATATAAATGGTGTGAAACATCTCAGGATCATGTTGGGAGTTATATTCAGATGTTTACAATCGGTTTGCAGTCAGTACCTTTGAGTTAAATTGAAATGTATACTTTATTCAATGCGATTGCACTCTGTGCAACGAGAAATCAACTTTTTTATCTTGAATACCTGAGTGATATAATAGGAGTCAAACATCTCAGGATCATGTGGGGAGTTATGCTATGATGTTTCCATAAGGTTTGCAGTCAGTACCTTTGAGTTAAATTGAAATGTATACTTCATTCAATGCTGAAGCTCTGGATGCTCTGAGAAATCAACTTTTTTGTCTTGAATACCTAAATGATGTAACAGATGTCAAACATCTCAGGATCATGTGGAGAGTTATACTAAGATGTTTCCATAAGGTTTGCAGTCAGTACCTTTGAGTAAAATTGAAATGTATACTTCATTAATTGCTAAACCAGATTATGCTCTGAGAGCAGAACTTTTTTGTTTTGAATAACTGAGTGATGCAACAGGTGTCAAACATCTCAGGATAATGTGGGGAGTTATGCTATGATGTTTCCATAAGGTTTGCAGTCAGTACCTTTGAGTAAAATTGAAATGTATACTTCATTCATTGCTAAACAACATTATGCTCTCAGAAAACAACTTTTTTGTCTTGAAAACCTGAGTGATATAACAGCAGTCAAACAGCTCAGGATCATGTGGGGAGTAATATTAAGATGTTTCCATTAGGTTTGCATTCAGTACCTTAGAGTAAAATTGAAGCTATACTTTTAGTGCCAAAGCACTGCATTCACAGCGAAATCAACTTTTTTGTCTTAAACACCTGAGTGATATAAATGGTGTGAAACATCTCAGGATCATGTTGGGAGTTATATTAAGATGTTTGCAATCGGTTTGCAGTCAGTACCTTTGAGTTAAATTGAAATGTATACTTTATTCAATGCGATTGACCTCTGTGCACCGAGAAATCAACTTTTTTATCTTGAATACCTGAGTGATATAATAGGAGTCAAACATCTCACGATCATGTGGGGAGTTATGCTATGATGTTTCCATAAGGTTTGCAGTCAGTACCTTTGAGTAAAATTGAAATGTATACTTCATTCATTGCTATACCAGATTATGCTCTGAGAACAGAACTTTTTTGTTTTGAACAACTGAGTGATGCAACAGGTGTCAAACATCCCAGGATAATGTGGTGAGTTATGCTATGTTGTTTGCATAAGGTTTGCAGTCAGTAACTTTGAGTAAAATTGAAATGTATACTTCATTCAATGCTGAAGCTCTGGATGCTCTGAGAAATCAACTTTTTTGTCTTGAATACCTAAATGATGTAACAGATGTCAAACATCTCAGGATCATGTGGGGAGTTATGCTATGATGTTTCCATAAGGTTTGGAGTCAGTACCTTTGAGTAAAATTGAAATGTATACTTCATTCATTGCTAAACAACATTATGCTCTCAGAAAACAACTTTTTTGTCTTGAATACCTGAGTAATATAACAGCAGTCAAACAGCTCAGGATCATGTGGGGAGTAATATTAACATGTTTCCATAAGGTTTGCATTCAGTACTTTAGAGTAAAATTGAAGCTATACTTTTAGTGCCAAAGCACTGCATTCACCGAGAAATCAACTTTTTTATCTTAAACACCTGAGTGATATAATAGGAGTCAAACATCTCAGGATCATGTGGGGAGTTATGCTATGATGTTTCCATAAGGTTTGCAGTCAGTACCTTTGAGTAAAATTGAAATGTATACTTCATTCAATGCTGAAGCTCTGTATGCTCTGAGAAATCAACTTTTTTGACTTGAATACCTAAATGATGTAACAGGTGTCAAACATCTCAGGATCATGTGGGGAGTTATACTAAGAGGTTTCCATAAGGTTTGCAGTCAATACCTTTGAGTAAAATTGAAATGTATACTTCATTCATTGCTAAACAAATTATGCTCTGAGAAAACAAGTTTTTTGTTTTGAATAACTGAGTGATGCAACAGGTGTCAAACATCTCAGGATCAACTGGGGAGTGATGCTATGTTGTTTCCATAAGGTTTGCAGTCAGTACCTTTGAGTAAAATTGAAATGTATACTTCATTCATTGCTAAACAAGATTATGCTCTCAGAAAACAACTTTTTTGTTTTGAATAACTGAGTGATGCAACAGGTGTCAAACATCTCAGGATCATGTGGGGAGTAATATTAAGATGTTTCCATAAGGTTTGCATTCAGTACTTTAGAGTAAAATTGAAGCTATACTTTTAGTGCCAAAGCACTGCATTCACAGAGAAATCAACTTTTTTGTCTTAAACACCTGAGTGATATAAATGGTGTGAAACATCTCAGGATCATGTTGGAAGTTATATTAACATGTTTGCAATCGGTTTGCAGTCAGTACCTTTGAGTTAAATTGAAATGTATACTTTATTCAATGCGTTTGCACTCTGTGCAACGAGAAATCAACTTTTTTATCTTGAATACCTGAGTGATATAATAGGAGTCAAACATCTCAGGATCATGTGGGGAGTTATGCTATGATGTTTCCATAAGGTTTGCAGTCAGTACCTTTGAGTAAAATTGAAATGTATACTTCATTCAATGCTGAAGCTCTGGATGCTCTGAGAAATCAACTTTTTTGTCTTGAATACCTAAATGATGTAACAGATGTCAAACATCTCAGGATCATGTGGAGAGTTATACTAAGATGTTTCCATAGGGTTTGCAGTCAGTACCTTTGAGTTAAATTGAAATGTATACTTTATTCAATGCGATTGACCTCTGTGCACCGAGAAATCAACTTTTTTATCTTGAATACCTGAGTGATATAATAGGAGTCAAACATCTCAGGATCATGTGGTGAGTTATGCTATGTTGTTTCCATAAGGTTTGCAGTCAGTAACTTTGAGTAAAATTGAAATGTATACTTCATTCAATGCTGAAGCTCTGGATGCTCTGAGAAATCAACTTTTTTGTCTTGAACACCTGAGTGATATAAATGGTGTGAAACATCTCAGGATCATGTTGGGAGTTATATTAAGATGTTTCCATCAGGTTTGCAGTCAGTACCTATGAGATAAATTGAAATGTATGCTTCAGTCTAAACTTAAGCTCTGTATGCTCTGAGAAATCAACTTTTTTGTCTTGAATACCTAAATGATGTAACAGGTGTCAAACATCTCAGGATGATGTGGGGAGTTATACTAAGAGGTTTCCATAAGGTTTGCAGTCAATACCTTTGAGTAAAATTGAAATGTATAGTTCATTCATTGGTAAAGAAGATTATGCTCTGAGAAAACAGCTTTTTTATGATGAATACCTGAGTGATGCAACAGGTGTCAAACATCTCAGGATCATGTGGGGAGTTATGCTATGTTGTTTCCATAAGGTTTGCAGTCAGTACCTTTGAGTAAAATTGAAATGTATACTTCATTCATTGCTAAACAAGATTATGCTCTGAGAACAGAACTTTTTTGTTCTGAATAACTGAGTGTTGCAACAGGTGTCAAACATCTCAGGATAATGTGGGGAGTTATGCCATGTTGTTTCCATAAGGTTTGCAGTCAGTACCTTTGAGTAAAATTGAAATGTATACTTCACCTATTGCTAAACAACAGTTTGCTCTGAGAAATCAACTTTATTGTTTTAAATAACTAAGTGATAGAACGGGTGTCAAACATCTCAGGATCATGTGGGGAGTTATGCTATGATGTTTCCATAAGGTTTGCAGTCAGTAACTTTGAGTAAAATTGAAATGTATACTTTATTCATTGCTAAACAACATTATGCTCTCAGAAAACAACTTTTTTGTCTTGAATACCTGAGTGATATAACAACAGTCAAACAGCTCAGGATCATGTGGGGAGTAATATTAACATGTTTCCATAAGGTTTGCATTCAGTACTTTAGAGTAAAATTGAAGCTATACTTTTAGTGCCAAAGCACTGCATTCACAGAGAAATCAACTTTTTTGTCTTAAACACCTGAGTGATATAAATGGTGTGAAACATCTCAGGATCATGTTGGGAGTTATATTAAGATGTTTACAATCGGTGTGCAGTCAGTACCTTTGAGTTAAAATGAAATGTATACTTTATTCAATGCGATTGCACTCTGTGCATCGAGAAATCAAGTTTTTTATCTTGAATACCTGAGTGATATAATAGGAGTCAAACATCTCAGGATCATGTGGGGAGTTATGCTATGATGTTTCCATAAGGTTTGCAGTCAGTTCCTTTGAGTAAAATTGAAATGTATACTTCATTCAATGCTGAAGCTCTGGATGCTCTGAGAAATCAACTTTTTTGTCTTGAATACCTAAATCATGTAACAGATGTCAAACATCTCAGGATCATGTGGAGAGTTATACTAAGATGTTTCCATAAGGTTTGGAGTCAGTACCTTTGAGTAAAATTGAAATGTATACTTCATTCATTGCTAAACAACATTATGCTCTCAGAAAACAACTTTTTTGTCTTGAATACCTGAGTAATATAACAGCAGTCAAACAGCTCAGGATCATGTGGGGAGTAATATTAACATGTTTCCATAAGGTTTGCATTCAGTACTTTAGAGTAAAATTGAAGCTATACTTTTAGTGCCAAAGCACTGCATTCACCGAGAAATCAACTTTTGTATCTTAAACACCTGAGTGATATAATAGGAGTCAAACATCTCAGGATCATGTGGGGAGTTATGCTATGATGTTTCCAAAAGGTTTGCAGTCAGTACCTTTGAGTAAAATTGAAATGTATACTTCATTCAATGCTGAAGCTCTGTATGCTCTGAGAAATCAACTTTTTTGACTTGAATACCTAAATGATGTAACAGGTGTCAAACATCTCAGGATCATGTGGGGAGTTATACTAAGAGGTTTCCATAAGGTTTGCAGTCAATACCTTTGAGTAAAATTGAAATGTATACTTCATTCATTGCTAAACAAGATTATGCTCTGAGAAAACAAGTTTTTTGTTTTGAATAACTGAGTGATGCAACAGGTGTCAAACATCTCAGGATCAACTGGGGCGTGATGCTATGTTGTTTCCATAAGGTTTGCAGTCAGTACCTTTGAGTAAAATTGAAATGTATACTTCATTCATTGCTAAACAAGATTATGCTCTCAGAAAACAACTTTTTTGTTTTGAATAACTGAGTGATGCAACAGGTGTCAAACATCTCAGGATCATGTGGGGAGTTATACTAAGATGTTTCCATAAGGTTTGCAGTCAGTACCTTTGAGTAAAATTGAAATGTATACTTCACTTATTGCTAAACAACAGTTTGCTCTGAGAAATCAACTTTCTTGTTTTAAATAACTGAGTGATAGAACAGGTGTCAAACACCTCAGGATCATGTGGGGAGTTATGCTATGATGTTTCCATAAGGTTTGCAGTCAGTACCTTTGAGTAAAATTGAAATGTATACTTCATTCAATGCTGAAGCTCTGTATGCTCTGAGAAATCAACTTTTTTGACTTGAATACCTAAATGATGTAACAGGTGTCAAACATCTCAGGATCATGTGGGGAGTTATACTAAGAGGTTTCCATAAGGTTTGCAGTCAATACCTTTGAGTAAAATTGAAATGTATACTTCATTCATTGCTAAACAAGATTATGCTCTGAGAAAACAAGTTTTTTGTTTTGAATAACTGAGTGATGCAACAGGTGTCAAACATCTCAGGATCAACTGGGGCGTGATGCTATGTTGTTTCCATAAGGTTTGCAGTCAGTACCTTTGAGTAAAATTGAAATGTATACTTCATTCATTGCTAAACAAGATTATGCTCTCAGAAAACAACTTTTTTGTTTTGAATAACTGAGTGATGCAACAGGTGTCAAACATCTCAGGATCATGTGGGGAGTTATACTAAGATGTTTCCATAAGGTTTGCAGTCAGTACCTTTGAGTAAAATTGAAATGTATACTTCACTTATTGCTAAACAACAGTTTGCTCTGAGAAATCAACTTTCTTGTTTTAAATAACTGAGTGATAGAACAGGTGTCAAACACCTCAGGATCATGTGGGGAGTTATGCTATGATGTTTCCATAAGGTTTGCAGTCAGTAACTTTGAGTAAAATTGAAATGTATACTTCACTTATTGCTAAACAACAGTTTGCTCTGAGAAATCAACTTTCTTGTTTTAAATAACTGAGTGATAGAACAGGTGTCAAACAGCTCAGGATCATGTGGGGAGTAATATTAAGATGTTTCCATAAGGTTTGCATTCAGTACTTTAGAGTAAAATTGAAGCTATACTTTTAGTGCCAAAGCACTGCATTCACAGAGAAATCAACTTTTTTGTCTTAAACACCTGAGTGATATAAATGGTGTGAAACATCTCAGGATCATGTTGGAAGTTATATTAAGATGTTTGCAATCGGTTTGCAGTCAGTACCTTTGAGTTAAATTGAAATGTATACTTTATTCAATGCGTTTGCACTCTCTGCACAGAGAAATCAACTTTTTTGTCTTGAACACCTGAGTGATATAAATGGTGTGAAACATCTCAGGATCATGTTGGGAGTTATATTAAGATGTTTCCATCAGGTTTGCAGTCAGTACCTATGAGATAAATTGAAATGTATGCTTCAGTCTAAACTTAAGCTCTGTATGCTCTGAGAAATCAACTTTTTTGTCTTGAATACCTAAATGATGTAACAGGTGTCAAACATCTCAGGATGATGTGGGGAGTTATACTAAGAGGTTTCCATAAGGTTTGCAGTCAATACCTTTGAGTAAAATTGAAATGTATACTTCATTCATTGGTAAAGAAGATTATGCTCTGAGAAAACAGCTTTTTTATGATGAATACCTGAGTGATGCAACAGGTGTCAAACATCTCAGGATCATGTGGGGAGTTATGCTATGTTGTTTCCATAAGGTTTGCAGTCAGTACCTTTGAGTAAAATTGAAATGTATACTTCATTCATTGCTAAACAAGATTATGCTCTGAGAACAGAACTTTTTTGTTTTGAATAACTGAGTGTTGCAACAGGTGTCAAACATCTCAGGATAATGTGGGGAGTTATGCCATGTTGTTTCCATAAGGTTTGCAGTCAGTACCTTTGAGTAAAATTGAAATGTATACTTCACCTATTGCTAAACAACAGTTTGCTCTGAGAAATCAACTTTATTGTTTTAAATAACTAAGTGATAGAACGGGTGTCAAACATCTCAGGATCATGTGGGGAGTTATGCTATGATGTTTCCATAAGGTTTGCAGTCAGTAACTTTGAGTAAAATTGAAATGTATACTTTATTCATTGCTAAACAACATTATGCTCTCAGAAAACAACTTTTTTGTCTTGAATACCTGAGTGATATAACAACAGTCAAACAGCTCAGGATCATGTGGGGAGTAATATTAACATGTTTCCATAAGGTTTGCATTCAGTACTTTAGAGTAAAATTGAAGCTATACTTTTAGTGCCAAAGCACTGCATTCACAGAGAAATCAACTTTTTTGTCTTAAACACCTGAGTGATATAAATGGTGTGAAACATCTCAGGATCATGTTGGGAGTTATATTAAGATGTTTACAATCGGTGTGCAGTCAGTACCTTTGAGTTAAATTGAAATGTATACTTTATTCAATGCGATTGCACTCTGTGCATCGAGAAATCAAGTTTTTTATCTTGAATACCTGAGTGATATAATAGGAGTCAAACATCTCAGGATCATGTGGGGAGTTATGCTATGATGTTTCCATAAGGTTTGCAGTCAGTACCTTTGAGTAAAATTGAAATGTATACTTCATTCAATGCTGAAGCTCTGGATGCTCTGAGAAATCAACTTTTTTGTCTTGAATACCTAAATCATGTAACAGATGTCAAACATCTCAGGATCATGTGGAGAGTTATACTAAGATGTTTCCATAAGGTTTGCAGTCAGTACCTTTGAGTAAAATTGAAATGTATTCTTCATTCATTGCTATACCAGATTATGCTCTGAGAACAGAACTTTTTTGTTTTGAATAACTGAGTGATGCAACAGGTGTCAAACATCTCAGGATAATGTGGGGAGTTATGCTATGATGTTTCCATAAGGTTTGCAGTCAGTACCTTTGAGTAAAATTGAAATGTATACTTCATTCATTGCTAAACAACATTATGCTCTCAGAAAACAACTTTTTTGTCTTGAATACCTGAGTGATATAACAGCAGTCAAACAGCTCAGGATCATGTGGGGAGTAATATTAAGATGTTTCCATAAGGTTTGCACTCAGTACTTTAGAGTAAAATTGAAGCTATACTTTTAGTGCCAAAGCACTGCATTCACAGAGAAATCAACTTTTTTGTCTTAAACACCTGAGTGATATAAATGGTGTGAAACATCTCAGGATCATGTTGGGAGTTATATTAAGATGTTTACAATCGGTTTGCAGTCAGTACCTTTGAGTTAAATTGAAATGTATACTTTATTCAATGCGATTGCACTCTGTGCACCGAGAAATCAACTTTTTTATCTTGAATACCTGAGTGATATAATAGGAGTCAAACATCTCAGAATCATGTGGGGAGTTATGCTATGATGTTTCCATAAAGTTTGCAGTCAGTACCTTTGAGTAAAATTGAAATGTATACTTCATTCAATGCTGAAGCTCTGGATGCTCTGAGAAATCAACTTTTTGGTCTTGAATACCTAAATGATGTAACAGATGTCAAACATCTCAGGATTATGTGGAGAGTTATACTAAGATGTTTCCATAAGGTTTGCCGTCAGTACCTTTGAGTAAAATTGAAATGTATACTTCATTCATTGCTAAACAACATTATGCTCTCAGTAAACAACTTTTTTGTCTTGAATACCTGAGTGATATAACAGCAGTCAAACAGCTCAGGATCATGTGGGGAGTAATATTAAGATGTTTCCATTAGGTTTGCAGTCAATACCTTTGAGTAAAATTGAAATGTATAGTTCATTCATTGGTAAAGAAGATTATGCTCTGAGAAAACAGCTTTTTTGTTTTGAATACCTGAGTGATGCAACAGGTGTCAAACATCTCAGGAGCATGTGGGGAGTTATGCTATGTTGTTTCCATAAGGTTTGCAGTCAGTAGCTTTGAGTAAAATTGAAATGTATACTTCATTCATTGCTAAACAACATTATGCTCTCAGAGAACAACTTTTTTGTCTTGAATACCTGAGTGATATAACAGCAGTCAAACAGCTCAGGATCATGTGGGGAGTAATATTAAGATGTTTCCATAAGGTTTGCATTCAGTACTTTGGAGTAAAATTGAAGCTATACTTTTAGTGCCAAAGCACTGCATTCACAGAGAAATCAACTTTTTTGTCTTAAACACCTGAGTGATATAAATGGTGTGAAACATCTCAGGATCATGTTGGGAGTTATATTAAGATGTTTACAATCGGTTTGCAGTCAGTACCTTTGAGTTAAATTGAAATGTATACTTTATTCAATGCGATTGCACTCTGTGCAACGAGAAATCAACTTTTTTATCTTGAATACCTGAGTGATATAATAGGAGTCAAACATCTCAGGATCATGTGGGGAGTTATGCTATGATGTTTCCATAAGGTTTGCAGTCAGTACCTTTGAGTAAAATTGAAATGTATACTTCATTCAATGCTGAAGCTCTGGATGCTCTGAGAAATCAACTTTTTTGTCTTGAATACCTAAATGATGTAACAGATATCAAACATCTCAGGATCATGTGGAGAGTTATACTAAGATGTTTCCATAAGGTTTGCAGTCAGTACCTTTGAGTTAAATTGAAATGTATACTTTATTCAATGCGATTGACCTCTGTGCACCGAGAAATCAACTTTTTTATCTTGAATACCTGAGTGATATAATAGGAGTCAAACATCTCAGGATCATGTGGGGAGTTATGCTATGATGTTTCCATAAGGTTTGCAGTCAGTACCTTTGAGTAAAATTGAAATGTATACTTCATTCATTGCTAAACCAGATTATGCTCTGAGAACAGAACTTTTTTGTTTTGAACAACTGAGTGATGCAACAGGTGTCAAACATCCCAGGATAATGTGGTGAGTTATGCTATGTTGTTTCCATAAGGTTTGCAGTCAGTAACTTTGAGTAAAATTGAAATGTATACTTCATTCAATGCTGAAGCTCTGGATGCTCTGAGAAATCAACTTTTTTGTCTTGAATACCTAAATGATGTAACAGATGTCAAACATCTCAGGATCATGTGGAGAGTTATACTAAGATGTTTCCATAAGGTTTGCAGTCAGTACCTTTGAGTAAAATTGAAATGTATTCTTCATTCATTGCTAAACCAGATTATGCTCTGAGAACAGAACTTTTTTGTTTTGAATAACTGAGTGATGCAACAGGTGTCAAACATCTCAGGATAATGTGGGGAGTTATGCTATGATGTTTCCATAAGGTTTGCAGTCAGTACCTTTGAGTAAAATTGAAATGTATACTTCATTCATTGCTAAACAACATTATGCTCTCAGAAAACAACTTTTTTGTCTTGAATACCTGAGTGATATAACAGCAGTCAAACAGCTCAGGATCATGTGGGGAGTAATATTAAGATGTTTCCATAAGGTTTGCATTCAGTACTTTAGAGTAAAATTGAAGCTATACTTTTAGTGCCAAAGCACTGCATTCACAGAGAAATCAACTTTTTTGTCTTAAACACCTGAGTGATATAAATGGTGTGAAACATCTCAGGATCATGTTGGGAGTTATATTAAGATGTTTACAATCGGTTTGCAGTCAGTACCTTTGAGTTAAATTGAAATGTATACTTTATTCAATGCGATTGCACTCTGTGCACCGAGAAATCAACTTTTTTATCTTGAATACCTGAGTGATATAATAGGAGTCAAACATCTCAGGATCATGTGGGGAGTTATGCTATGATGTTTCCATAAGGTTTGGAGTCAGTACCTTTGAGTAAAATTGAAATGTATACTTCATTCATTGCTAAACAACATTATGCTCTCAGAAAACAACTTTTTTGTCTTGAATACCTGAGTAATATAACAGCAGTCAAACAGCTCAGGATCATGTGGGGAGTAATATTAACATGTTTCCATAAGGTTTGCATTCAGTACTTTAGAGTAAAATTGAAGCTATACTTTTAGTGCCAAAGCACTGCATTCACCGAGAAATCAACTTTTGTATCTTAAACACCTGAGTGATATAATAGGAGTCAAACATCTCAGGATCATGTGGGGAGTTATGCTATGATGTTTCCATAAGGTTTGCAGTCAGTACCTTTGAGTAAAATTGAAATGTATACTTCATTCAATGCTGAAGCTCTGTATGCTCTGAGAAATCAACTTTTTTGACTTGAATACCTAAATGATGTAACAGGTGTCAAACATCTCAGGATCATGTGGGGAGTTATACTAAGAGGTTTCCATAAGGTTTGCAGTCATTACCTTTGAGTAAAATTGAAATGTATACTTCATTCATTGCTGAACAAGATTATGCTCTGAGAAAACAAGTTTTTTGTTTTGAATAACTGAGTGATGCAACAGGTGTCAAACATCTCAGGATCAACTGGGGCGTGATGCTATGTTGTTTCCATAAGGTTTGCAGTCAGTACCTTTGAGTAAAATTGAAATGTATACTTCATTCATTGCTAAACAAGATTATGCTCTCAGAAAACAACTTTTTTGTTTTGAATAACTGAGTGATGCAACAGGTGTCAAACATCTCAGGATCATGTGGGGAGTTATACTAAGATGTTTCCATAAGGTTTGCAGTCAGTACCTTTGAGTAAAATTGAAATGTATACTTCACTTATTGCTAAACAACAGTTTGCTCTGAGAAATCAACTTTCTTGTTTTAAATAACTGAGTGATAGAACAGGTGTCAAACACCTCAGGATCATGTGGGGAGTTATGCTATGATGTTTCCATAAGGTTTGCAGTCAGTAACTTTGAGTAAAATTGAAATGTATACTTCACTTATTGCTAAACAACAGTTTGCTCTGAGAAATCAACTTTCTTGTTTTAAATAACTGAGTGATAGAACAGGTGTCAAACAGCTCAGGATCATGTGGGGAGTAATATTAAGATGTTTCCATAAGGTTTGCATTCAGTACTTTAGAGTAAAATTGAAGCTATACTTTTAGTGCCAAAGCACTGCATTCACAGAGAAATCAACTTTTTTGTCTTAAACACCTGAGTGATATAAATGGTGTGAAACATCTCAGGATCATGTTGGAAGTTATATTAACATGTTTGCAATCGGTTTGCAGTCAGTACCTTTGAGTTAAATTGAAATGTATACTTTATTCAATGCGTTTGCACTCTCTGCACAGAGAAATCAACTTTTTTGTCTTGAACACCTGAGTGATATAAATGGTGTGAAACATCTCAGGATCATGTTGGGAGTTATATTAAGATGTTTCCATCAGGTTTGCAGTCAGTACCTATGAGATAAATTGAAATGTATGCTTCAGTCTAAACTTAAGCTCTGTATGCTCTGAGAAATCAACTTTTTTGTCTTGAATACCTAAATGATGTAACAGGTGTCAAACATCTCAGGATGATGTGGGGAGTTATACTAAGAGGTTTCCATAAGGTTTGCAGTCAATACCTTTGAGTAAAATTGAAATGTATACTTCATTCATTGGTAAAGAAGATTATGCTCTGAGAAAACAGCTTTTTTATGATGAATACCTGAGTGATGCAACAGGTGTCAAACATCTCAGGATCATGTGGGGAGTTATGCTATGATGTTTCCATAAAGTTTGCAGTCAGTACCTTTGAGTAAAATTGAAATGTATACTTCATTCAATGCTGAAGCTCTGGATGCTCTGAGAAATCAACTTTTTTGTCTTGAATACCTAAATGATGTAACAGATGTCAAACATCTCAGGATTATGTGGAGAGTTATACTAAGATGTTTCCATAAGGTTTGCCGTCAGTACCTTTGAGTAAAATTGAAATGTATACTTCATTCATTGCTAAACAACATTATGCTCTCAGTAAACAACTTTTTGTCTTGAATACCTGAGTGATATAACAGCAGTCAAACAGCTCAGGATCATGTGGGGAGTAATATTAAGATGTTTCCATTAGGTTTGCATTCAGTACTTTAGAATAAAATTGAAGCTATACTTTTAGTGCCAAAGCACTGCATTCACAGAGAAATCAACTTTTTTGTCTTAAACACCTGAGTGATATAAATGGTGTGAAACATCTCAGGATCATGTTGGGAGTTATGTTAAGATGTTTCCAATTGGTTTGCAGTCAGTACCTTTGAGTTAAATTGAAATGTATACTTTATTCAATGCGATTGACCTCTGTGCACCGAGAAATCAACTTTTTTATCTTGAATACCTGAGTGATATAATCGGAGTCAAACATCTCAGGATCATGTGGGGAGTTATGCTATGATGTTTCCATAAGGTTTGCAGTCAGTACCTTTGAGTAAAATTGAAATGTATACTTCATTCATTGCTAAACCAGATTATGCTCTGAGAACAGAACTTTTTTGTTTTGAATAACTGAGTGATGCAACAGGTGTCAAACATCCCAGGATAATGTGGTGAGTTATGCTATGATGTTTCCATAAGGTTTGCATTCAGTACTTTACAGTAAAATTGAAGCTATACTTTTAGTGCCAAAGCTCTGCATTCACAGAGAAATCAACTTTTTTGTCTTAAACACCTGAGTGATATAAATGGGTGTGATACATCTCAGGATCATGTTGGGAGTTATATTAAGATGTTTCCATTAGGTTTGCAGTCAGAACTTTTCAGTTAAATTGAAATGTATACTTTATTCAATGCGATTGCACTCTGTGCCCCGAGAAATCAACTTTTTTATCTTGAATACCTGAGTGATATAATAGGAGTCAAACATCTCAGGATCATGTGGGGAGTTATGCTATGATGTTTCCATAAGGTTTCCAGTCAGTACCTTTGAGTAAAATTGAAATGTATACTTCATTCAATGCTGAAGCTCTGGATGCTCTGAGAAATCAACTTTTTTGTCTTGAATACCTAAATGATGTAACAGGTTTCAAACATCTCAGGATCATGTGGGGAGTTATACTAAGATGTTTCCATAAGGTTTCCAGTCAATACCTTTGAGTGAAATTGAAATGTATACTTCATTCATTGCTAAAGAAGATTATGCTCTGAGAAAACAACTTTTTTGTTTTGAATAACTGAGTGATGCAACAGGTGTCAAACATCTCAGGATCATGTGGGGAGTAATATTAAGATGTTTCCATAAGGTTTGCATTCAGTACTTTAGAGTAAAATTGAAGCTATACTTTTAGTGCCAAAGCACTGCATTCACAGAGAAATCAACTTTTTTGTCTTAAACACCTGAGTGATATAAATGGTGTGAAACATCTCAGGATCATGTTGGAAGTTATATTAAGATGTTTGCAATCGGTTTGCAGTCAGTACCTTTGAGTTAAATTGAAATGTATACTTTATTCAATGCGTTTGCACTCTCTGCACAGAGAAATCAACTTTTTTGTCTTGAACACCTGAGTGATATAAATGGTGTGAAACATCTCAGGATCATGTTGGGAGTTATATTAAGGTGTTTCCATCAGGTTTGCAGTCAGTACCTATGAGTTAAATTGGAATGTATACTTCATTCAAAACTTAAGCTCTGTATGCTCTGAGAAATCAACTTTTTTCTCTTGAATACCTAAATGATGTAACAGGTGTCAAACAACTCAGGATGATGTGGGGAGTTATACTAAGAGGTTTCCATAAGGTTTGCAGTCAATACCTTTGAGTAATATTGAAATGTATAGTTCATTCATTGGTAAAGAAGATTATGCTCTGAGAAAACAGCTTTTTTGTTTTGAATACCTGAGTGATGCAACAGGTGTCAAACATCTCAGGATTATGTGGGGAGTTATGCTATGTTGTTTCCATAAGGTTTGCAGTCAGTACCTTTGAGTAAAATTGAAATGTATACTTCATTCATTGCTAAACAACATTATGCTCTCAGTAAACAACTTTTTTGTCTTGAAAACCTGAGTGATATAACAGCAGTCAAACAGCTCAGGATCATGTGGGGAGTAATATTAAGATGTTTCCATTAGGTTTGCATTCAGTACTTTAGAGTAAAATTGAAGCTATACTTTTAGTGCCAAAGCACTGCATTCACAGAGAAATCAACTTTTTTGTCTTAAACACCTGAGTGATATAAATGGTGTGAAACATCTCAGGATCATGTTGGGAGTTATATTAAGATGTTTACAATCGGTTTGCAGTCAGTACCTTTGAGTTAAATTGAAATGTATACTTTATTCAATGCGATTGACCTCTGTGCACCGAGAAATCAACTTTTTTATCTTGAATACCTGAGTGATATAATAGGAGTCAAACATCTCAGGATCATGTGGGGAGTTATGCTATGATGTTTCCATAAGGTTTGCAGTCAGTACCTTTGAGTAAAATTGAAATGTATACTTCATTCATTGCTAAACCAGATTATGCTCTGAGAACAGAACTTTTTTGTTTTGAACAACTGAGTGATGCAACAGGTGTCAAACATCCCAGGATAATGTGGTGAGTTATGCTATGTTGTTTCCATAAGGTTTGCAGTCAGTACCTTTGAGTAAAATTGAAATGTATACTTCATTCAATGCTGAAGCTCTGGATGCTCTGAGAAATCAACTTTTTTGTCTTGAATACCTAAATGATGTAACAGGTGTCAAACATCTCAGGATGATGTGGGGAGTTATACTAAGAGGTTTCCATAAGGTTTGCAGTCAATACCTTTGAGTAAAATTGAAATGTATAGTTCATTCATTGGTAAAGAAGATTATGCTCTGAGAAAACAACTTTTTTGTTTTGAATACCTGAGTGATGCAACAGGTGTCAAACATCTCAGGATCATGTGGGGAGTTATGCTATGTTGTTTCCATAAGGTTTGCAGTCAGTACCTTTGAGTAAAATTGAAATGTATACTTCATTCATTGCTAAACAACATTATGCTCTCAGTAAACAACTTTTTTGTCTTGAAAACCTGAGTGATATAACAGCAGTCAAACAGCTCAGGATCATGTGGGGAGTAATATTAAGATGTTTCCATTAGGTTTGCATTCAGTACTTTAGAGTAAAATTGAAGCTATACTTTTAGTGCCAAAGCACTGCATTCACAGAGAAATCAACTTTTTTGTCTTAAACACCTGAGTGATATAAATGGTGTGAAACATCTCAGGATCATGTTGGGAGTTATATTAAGATGTTTCCAATCGGTTTGCAGTCAGTACCTTTGAGTTAAATTGAAATGTATACTTTATTCAATGCGATTGACCTCTGTGCACCGAGAAATCAACTTTTTTATCTTGAATACCTGAGTGATCTAATAGGAGTCAAACATCTCAGGATCATGTGGGGAGTTATGCTATGATGTTTCCATAAGGTTTGCAGTCAGTACCTTTGAGTAAAATTGAAATGTATACTTCATTCATTGCTAAACCAGATTTTGCTCTGAGAACAGAACTTTTTTGTTTTGAACAACTGAGTGATGCAACAGGTGTCAAACATCCCAGGATAATGTGGTGAGTTATGCTATGTTGTTTCCATAAGGTTTGCAGTCAGTAACTTTGAGTAAAATTGAAATGTATACTTCATTCAATGCTGAAGCTCTGGATGCTCTGAGAAATCAACTTTTTTCTCTTGAATACCTAAATGATGTAACAGATGTCAAACACCTCAGGATCATGTGGAGAGTTATACTAAGATGTTTCCATAAGGTTTGCAGTCAGTACCTTTGAGTAAAATTGAAATGTATTCTTCATTCATTGCTAAACCAGATTATGCTCTGAGAACAGAACTTTTTTCTTTTGAATAACTGAGTGATGCAACAGGTGTCAAACATCTCAGGATAATGTGGGGAGTTATGCTATGATGTTTCCATAAGGTTTGCAGTCAGTACCTTTGAGTAAAATTGAAATGTATACTTCATTCATTGCTAAACAACATTATGCTCTCAGAAAACAACTTTTTTGTCTTGAATACCTGAGTGATATAACAGCAGTCAAACAGCTCAGGATCATGTGGGGAGCAATATTAAGATGTTTCCATAAGGTTTGCATTCAGTACTTTAGAGTAAAATTGAAGCTATACTTTTAGTGCCAAAGCACTGCATTCACAGAGAAATCAACTTTTTTGTCTTAAACACCTGAGTGATATAAATGGTGTGAAACATCTCAGGATCATGTTGGGAGTTATATTAAGATGTTTACAATCGGTTTGCAGTCAGTACCTTTGAGTTAAATTGAAATGTATACTTTATTCAATGCGATTGCACTCTGTGCACCGAGAAATCAACTTTTTTATCTTGAATACCTGAGTGATATAATAGGAGTCAAACATCTCAGGATCATGTGGGGAGTTATGCTATGATGTTTCCATAAGGTTTGCAGTCAGTACCTTTGAGTAAAATTGAAATGTATACTTCATTCAATGCTGAAGCTCCGGATGCTCTGAGAAATCAACTTTTTTGTCTTGAATACCTAAATGATGTAACTGGTTTCAAACATCTCAGGATCATGTGGGGAGTTATACTAAGATGTTTCCATAAGGTTTCCAGTCAATACCTTTGAGTGAAATTGAAATGTATACTTCATTCATTGCTAAACAAGATTATGCTCTGAGAAAACAACTTTTTTGTTTTGAATAAGTGAGTGATGCAACAGGTGTCAAACATCTCAGGATCATGTGGGGAGTTATACTAAGATGTTTCCATAAGGTTTGCAGTCAGTACCTTTGAGTAAAATTGAAATGTATACTTCACTTATTGCTAAACAACAGTTTGCTCTGAGAAATCAACTTTCTTGTTTTAAATAACTGAGTGATAGAACAGGTGTCAAACACCTCAGGATCATGTGGGGAGTTATGCTATGATGTTTCCATAAGGGTTGCAGTCAGTAACTTTGAGTAAAATTGAAATGTATACTTCATTCATTGCTAAACAACATTATGCTCTCAGAAAACAACTTTTTTGTCTTGAATACCTGAGTGATATAACAACAGTCAAACAGCTCAGGATCATGTGGGGAGTAATATTAAGATGTTTCCATAAGGTTTGCATTCAGTACTTTAGAGTAAAATTGAAGCTATACTTTTAGTGCCAAAGCACTGCATTCACAGAGAAATCAACTTTTTTGTCTTAAACACCTGAGTGATATAAATGGTGTGAAACATCTCAGGATCATGTTGGAAGTTATATTAAGATGTTTGCAATCGGTTTGCAGTCAGTACCTTTGAGTTAAATTGAAATGTATACTTTATTCAATGCGTTTGCACTCTCTGCACAGAGAAATCAACTTTTTTGTCTTGAACACCTGAGTGATATAAATGGTGTGAAACATCTCAGGATCATGTTGGGAGTTATATTAAGATGTTTCCATCAGGTTTGCAGTCAGTACCTATGAGATAAATTGAAATGTATGCTTCAGTCTAAACTTAAGCTCTGTATGCTCTGAGAAATCAACTTTTTTGTCTTGAATACCTAAATGATGTAACAGGTGTCAAACATCTCAGGATGATGTGGGGAGTTATACTAAGAGGTTTCCATAAGGTTTGCAGTCAATACCTTTGAGTAAAATTGAAATGTATAGTTCATTCATTGGTAAAGAAGATTATGCTCTGAGAAAACAACTTTTTTGTTTTGAATACCTGAGTGATGCAACAGGTGTCAAACATCTCAGGATCATGTGGGGAGTTATGCTATGTTGTTTCCATAAGGTTTGCAGTCAGTACCTTTGAGTAAAATTGAAATGTATACTTCATTCATTGCTAAACAACATTATGCTCTCAGAGAACAACTTTTTTGTCTTGAATACCTGAGTGATATAACAGCAGTCAAACAGCTCAGGATCATGTGGGGAGTAATATTAAGATGTTTCCATAAGGTTTGCATTCAGTACTTTGGAGTAAAATTGAAGCTATACTTTTAGTGCCAAAGCACTGCATTCACAGAGAAATCAACTTTTTTGTCTTAAACACCTGAGTGATATAAATGGTGTGAAACATCTCAGGATCATGTTGGGAGTTATATTCAGATGTTTACAATCGGTTTGCAGTCAGTACCTTTGAGTTAAATTGAAATGTATACTTTATTCAATGCGATTGCACTCTGTGCAACGAGAAATCAACTTTTTTATCTTGAATACCTGAGTGATATAATAGGAGTCAAACATCTCAGGATCATGTGGGGAGTTATGCTATGATGTTTCCATAAGGTTTGCAGTCAGTACCTTTGAGTAAAATTGAAATGTATACTTCATTCAATGCTGAAGCTCTGGATGCTCTGAGAAATCAACTTTTTTGTCTTGAATACCTAAATGATGTAACAGATGTCAAACATCTCAGGATCATGTGGAGAGTTATACTAAGATGTTTCCATAAGGTTTGCAGTCAGTACCTTTGAGTAAAATTGAAATGTATTCTTCATTCATTGCTAAACCAGATTATGCTCTGAGAACAGAACTTTTTTGTTTTGAATAACTGAGTGATGCAACAGGTGTCAAACATCTCCGGATAATGTGGGGAGTTATGCTATGATGTTTCCATAAGGTTTGCAGTCAGTACCTTTGAGTAAAATTGAAATGTATACTTCATTCATTGCTAAACAACATTATGCTCTCAGAGAACAACTTTTTTGTCTTGAATACCTGAGTGATATAACAGCAGTCAAACAGCTCAGGATCATGTGGGGAGTAATATTAAGATGTTTCCAAAAGGTTTGCATTCAGTACTTTGGAGTAAAATTGAAGCTATACTTTTAGTGCCAAAGCACTGCATTCACAGAGAAATCAACTTTTTTGTCTTAAACACCTGAGTGATATAAATGGTGTGAAACATCTCAGGATCATGTTGGGAGTTATATTAAGATGTTTACAATCGGTTTGCAGTCAGTACCTTTGAGTTAAATTGAAATGTATACTTTATTCAATGCGATTGCACTCTGTGCACCGAGAAATCAACTTTTTTATCTTGAATACCTGAGTGATATAATAGGAGTCAAACATCTCAGGATCATGTGGGGAGTTATGCTATGATGTTTCCATAAGGTTTGGAGTCAGTACCTTTGAGTAAAATTGAAATGTATACTTCATTCATTGCTAAACAACATTATGCTCTCAGAAAACAACTTTTTTGTCTTGAATACCTGAGTAATATAACAGCAGTCAAACAGCTCAGGATCATGTGGGGAGTAATATTAACATGTTTCCATAAGGTTTGCATTCAATACTTTAGAGTAAAATTGAAGCTATACTTTTAGTGCCAAAGCACTGCATTCACCGAGAAATCAACTTTTGTATCTTAAACACCTGAGTGATATAATAGGAGTCAAACATCTCAGGATCATGTGGGGAGTTATGCTATGATGTTTCCATAAGGTTTGCAGTCAGTACCTTTGAGTAAAATTGAAATGTATACTTCATTCAATGCTGAAGCTCTGTATGCTCTGAGAAATCAACTTTTTTGACTTGAATACCTAAATGATGTAACAGGTGTCAAACATCTCAGGATCATGTGGGGAGTTATACTAAGAGGTTTCCATAAGGTTTGCAGTCAATACCTTTGAGTAAAATTGAAATGTATACTTCATTCATTGCTAAACAAGATTATGCTCTGAGAAAACAAGTTTTTTGTTTTGAATAACTGAGTTATGCAACAGGTGTCAAACATCTCAGGATCAACTGGGGAGTGATGCTATGTTGTTTCCATAAGGTTTGTAGTCAGTACCTTTGAGTAAAATTGAAATGTATACTTCATTCATTGCTAAACAAGATTATGCTCTCAGAAAACAACTTTTTTGTTTTGAATAACTGAGTGATGCAACAGGTGTCAAACATCTCAGGATCATGTGGGGAGTTATACTAAGATGTTTCCATAAGGTTTGCAGTCAGTACCTTTGAGTAAAATTGAAATGTATACTTCACTTATTGCTAAACAACAGTTTGCTCTGAGAAATCAACTTTCTTGTTTTAAATAACTGAGTGATAGAACAGGTGTCAAACACCTCAGGATCATGTGGGGAGTTATGCTATGATGTTTCCATAAGGTTTGCAGTCAGTAACTTTGAGTAAAATTGAAATGTATACTTCATTCATTGCTAAACAACATTATGCTCTCAGAAAACAACTTTTTTGTCTTGAATACCTGAGTGATAGAACAGCAGTCAAACAGCTCAGGATCATGTGGGGAGTAATATTAAGATGTTTCCATAAGGTTTGCATTCAGTACTTTGGAGTAAAATTGAAGCTATACTTTTAGTGCCAAAGCACTGCATTCACAGAGAAATCAACTTTTTTGTCTTAAACACCTGAGTGATATAAATGGTGTGAAACATCTCAGGATCATGTTGGGAGTTATATTAAGATGTTTACAATCGGTTTGCAGTCAGTACCTTTGAGTTAAATTGAAATGTATACTTTATTCAATGCGATTGCACTCTGTGCAACGAGAAATCAACTTTTTTATTTTGAATACCTGAGTGATATAATAGGAGTCAAACATCTCAGGATCATGTGGGGAGTTATGCTATGATGTTTCCATAAGGTTTGCAGTCAGTACATTTGAGTTAAATTGAAATGTATACTTTATTCAATGCGATTGACCTCTGTGCACCGAGAAATCAACTTTTTTATCTTGAATACCTGAGTGATATAATAGGAGTCAAACATCTCAGGATCATGTGGGGAGTTATGCTATGATGTTTCCATAAGGTTTACAGTCAGTACCTTTGAGTAAAATTGAAATGTATACTTCATTCATTGCTAAACCAGATTATGCTCTGAGAACAGAACTTTTTTGTTTTGAACAACTGAGTGATGCAACAGGTGTCAAACATCCCAGGATAATGTGGTGAGTTATGCTATGTTGTTTCCATAAGGTTTGCAGTCAGTAACTTTGAGTAAAATTGAAATGTATACTTCATTCAATGCTGAAGCTCTGGATGCTCTGAGAAATCAACTTTTTTGTCTTGAATACCTAAATGATGTAACAGATGTCAAACATCTCAGGATCATGTGGAGAGTTATACTAAGATGTTTCCATAAGGTTTGCAGTCAGTACCTTTGAGTAAAATTGAAATGTATTCTTCATTCATTGCTAAACCAGATTATGCTCTGAGAACAGAACTTTTTTGTTTTGAATAACTGAGTGATCCAAAAGGTGTCAAACATCTCAGGATAATGTGGGGAGTTATGCTATGATGTTTCCATAAGGTTTGCAGTCAGTACCTTTGAGTAAAATTGAAATGTATACTTCATTCATTGCTAAACAACATTATGCTCTCAGAAAACAACTTTTTTGTCTTGAATACCTGAGTGATATAACAGCAGTCAAACAGCTCAGGATCATGTGGGGAGTAATATTAAGATGTTTCCATAAGGTTTGCATTCAGTACATTAGAGTAAAATTGAATCTATACTTTTAGTGCCAAAGCACTGCATTCACAGAGAAATCAACTTTTTTGTCTTGAATAGCTGAGTGATATAACAGCAGTCAAACAGCTCAGGATCATGTGGGGTGTAATATTAAGATGTTTCCATAAGGTTTGCATTCAGTACTTTAGAGTAAAATTGAAGCTATACTTTTAGTGCCAAAGCACTGCATTCAGAGAGAAATCAACTTTTTTGTCTTAAACACCTGAGTGATATAAATGGTGTGAAACATCTCAGGATCATGTTGGGAGTTATATTAAGATGTTTCCAATCGGTTTGCAGTCAGTACCTTTGAGTTAAATTCAAATGCATACTTTATTCAATGCGATTGCACTCTGTGCACCGAGAAATCAACTTTTTTATCTTGAATACCTGAGTGAAATAATAGGAGTTAAACATCTCAGGATCATGTGGGGAGTTATGCTATGTTGTTTCCATAAGGTTTGCAGTCAGTTCCTTTGAGCAAAATTGAAATGTATACTTCATTCAATGCTGAAGCTCTGGATGCTCTGAGAAATCAGCTTTTTTGTCTTGAATACCTAAATGATGTAACAAGTGTCAAACATCTCAGGATCATGTGGGGAGTTATACTATGATGATTCCATAAGGTTTGCAGTCAGTACCTTTGAGTTAAATTGAAATGTATACTTCATTCAAAACTTAAGCTCTGTATGCTCTGAGAAATCCACTTTTTTGTCTTGAATACCTAAATGATGTAACAGGTGTCAAACATCTCAGGATAATGTGGGGAGTTATACTAAGAGGTTTCCATAAAGTTTGAAGTCAATACCTTTGAGTAAAATTGAAATGTATACTTCATTCATTGGTAAACAAGATTATGCTCTGAGAAAACAACTTTTTTGTTTTGAATAACTGAGTGATGCAACAGGTGTCAAACATCTCAGGATCATGTGGGAAGTTATGCTATGTTGTTTCCATAAGGTTTGCAGTCAATACCTTTGAGTAAAATTGAAAAGTATACTTCATTCATTGCTAAACAACATTAAGCTCTCAGAAAACAACTTTTTTCTCTTGAATACCTGAGTGATATAACAGCAGTCAAACAGCTCAGGATCATGTGGTGAGTAATATTAAGATGTTTCCATAAGGTTTGCATTCAGTACTTTAGAGTAAAATTGAAGCTACACTTTTAGTGCCAAAGCACTGCATTCACAGAGAAATCAACTCTTTTCTCTTAAACACCTGTCTGATATAAATGGTGTGAAACATCTCAGGATCATGTTGGAAGTTATATTAAGATGTTTCCATAAGTTTTGCTGTCAGTACCTTTGAGCAAAATTGAAATCTATACTTCACTTATTGCTAAACAACAGTTTGCTCTGAGAAATCAACTTTTTTGTTTTAAATAACTGAGTGATAGAACAGGTGTCAAACATCTCAGGATCATGTGGGGAGTTATGCTATGATGTTTCCATAAGGTTTGCAGTCAGTACCTTTGAGTAAAATTGAAATGTATACTTCATTCAATGCTGAAGCTCTGGATGCTCTGAGAAATCAACTTTTTTGTCTTGAATACCTAAATGATGTAACAGATGTCAAACACCTCAGGATCATGTGGGGAGTTATACTAAGATGTTTCCATGAGGTTTGCAGTCAATACCTTTGAGTAAAATTGAAATGTATACTTCATTCATTGCTAAACAAGATTATGCTCTGAGAAAACAAGTTTTTTGTTTTGAATACTGAATGATGCAACAGGTGTCAAACATCTCAGGATCATGTGGGGAGTTATGCTATGTTGTTTCCATAAGGTTTGCAGTCAGTACCTTTGAGTAAAATTGAAATGTATACTTCACCTATTGCTAAACAACAGTTTGCTCAGAGAAATCAACTTTTTTGTTTTGAATAACTGAGTGATGCAACAGGTGTCAAACATCTCAGGATAATGTGGGGAGTTATGCTATGATGTTTCCATAAGGTTTGCAGTCAGTACCTTTGAGTAAAATTGAAATGTATACTTCATTCATTGCTAAACAACATTATGCTCTCAGAAAACAACTTTTTTGTCTTGAATACCTGAGTGATATAACAGCAGTCAAACAGCTCAGGATCATGTGGGGAGTAATATTAAGATGTTTCCATAAGGTTTGCATTCAGTACTTTAGAGTAAAATTGAAGCTATACTTTTAGTGCCAAAGCACTGCATTCACAGAGAAATCAACTTTTTTGTCTTAAACACCTGAGTGATATAAATGGTGTGAAACATCTCAGGATCATGTTGGGAGTTATATTAAGATGTTTACAATCGGTTTGCAGTCAGTACCTTTGAGTTAAATTGAAATGTATACTTTATTCAATGCGATTGCACTCTGTGCACCGAGAAATCAACTTTTTTATCTTGAATACCTGAGTGATATAATAGGAGTCAAACATCTCAGGATCATGTGGGGAGTTATGCTATGATGTTTCCATAAAGTTTGCAGTCAGTACCTTTGAGTAAAATTGAAATGTATACTTCATTCAATGCTGAAGCTCTGGATGCTCTGAGAAATCAACTTTTTTGTCTTGAATACCTAAATGATGTAACAGATGTCAAACATCTCAGGATTATGTGGAGAGTTATACTAAGATGTTTCCATAAGGTTTGCCGTCAGTACCTTTGTGTAAAATTGAAATGTATACTTCATTCATTGCTAAACAACATTATGCTCTCAGTAAACAACTTTTTTGTCTTGAATACCTGAGTGATATAACAGCAGTCAAACAGCTCAGGATCATGTGGGGAGTAATATTAAGATGTTTCCATTAGGTTTGCATTCAGTACTTTAGAATAAAATTGAAGCTATACTTTTAGTGCCAAAGCACTGCATTCACAGAGAAATCAACTTTTTTGTCTTAAACACCTGAGTGATATAAATGGTGTGAAACATCTCAGGATCATGTTGGGAGTTATATTAAGATGTTTCCATCAGGTTTGCAGTGAGTACCTTTGAGTTAAATTGAAATGTATACTTTATTCAATGCGATTGACCTCTGTGCACCGAGAAATCAACTTTTTTATCTTGAATACCTGAGTGATATAATAGGAGTCAAACATCTCAGGATCATGTGGGGAGTTATGCTATGATGTTTCCATAAGGTTTGCAGTCAGTACCTTTGAATAAAATTGAAATGTATACTTCATTCAATGCTGAAGCTCTGGATGCTCTGAGAAATCAACTTTTTTGTCTTGAATACCTAAATGATGTAACAGATGTCAAACATCTCAGGATCATGTGGAGAGTTATACTAAGATGTTTCCATAAGGTTTGCAGTCAGTACCTTTGAGTAAAATTGAAATGTATTCTTCATTCATTGCTAAACCAGATTATGCTCTGAGAACAGAACTTTTTTGTTTTGAATAACTGAGTGATGCAACAGGTGTCAAACATCTCAGGATAATGTGGGGAGTTATGCTATGATGTTTCCATAAGGTTTGCAGTCAGTACCTTTGAGTAAAATTGAAATGTATACTTCATTCATTGCTAAACAACATTATGCTCTCAGTAAACAACTTTTTTGTCTTGAAAACCTGAGTGATATAACAGCAGTCAAACAGCTCAGGATCATGTGGGGAGTAATATTAAGATGTTTCCATTAGGTTTGCATTCAGTACTTTAGAGTAAAATTGAAGCTATACTTTTAGTGCCAAAGCACTGCATTCACAGAGAAATCAACTTTTTTGTCTTAAACACCTGAGTGATATAAATGGTGTGAAACATCTCAGGATCATGTTGGGAGTTATATTAAGATGTTTCCAATCGGTTTGCAGTCAGTACCTTTGAGTTAAATTGAAATGTATACTTTATTCAATGCGATTGACCTCTGTGCACCGAGAAATCAACTTTTTTATCTTGAATACCTGAGTGATATAATAGGAGTCAAACATCTCAGGATCATGTGGGGAGTTATGCTATGATGTTTCCATAAGGTTTGCAGTCAGTACCTTTGAGTAAAATTGAAATGTATACTTCATTCAATGCTGAAGCTCCGGATGCTCTGAGAAATCAACTTTTTTGTCTTGAATACCTAAATGATGTAACAGGTTTCAAACATCTCAGGATCATGTGGGGAGTTATACTAAGATGTTTCCATAAGGTTTCCAGTCAATACCTTTGAGTGAAATTGAAATGTATACTTCATTCATTGCTAAACAAGATTATGCTCTGAGAAAACAACTTTTTTGTTTTGAATAAGTGAGTGATGCAACAGGTGTCAAACATCTCAGGATCATGTGGGGAGTTATACTAAGATGTTTCCATAAGGTTTGCAGTCAGTACCTTTGAGTAAAATTGAAATGTATACTTCACTTATTGCTAAACAACAGTTTGCTCTGAGAAATCAACTTTCTTGTTTTAAATAACTGAGTGATAGAACAGGTGTCAAACACCTCAGGATCATGTGGGGAGTTATGCTATGATGTTTCCATAAGGTTTGCAGTTAGTAACTTTGAGTAAAATTGAAATGTATACTTCATTCATTGCTAAACAACATTATGCTGTCAGAAAACAACTTTTTTGTCTTGAATACCTGAGTGATATAACAACAGTCAAACAGCTCAGGATCATGTGGGGAGTAATATTAAGATGTTTCCATAAGGTTTGCATTCAGTACTTTAGAGTAAAATTGAAGCTATACTTTTAGTGCCAAAGCACTGCATTCACAGAGAAATCAACTTTTTTGTCTTAAACACCTGAGTGATATAAATGGTGTGAAACATCTCAGGATCATATTGGAAGTTATATTAAGATGTTTGCAATCGGTTTGCAGTCAGTACCTTTGAGTTAAATTGAAATGTATACTTTATTCAATGCGTTTGCACTCTCTGCACAGAGAAATCAACTTTTTTGTCTTGAACACCTGAGTGATATAAATGGTGTGAAACATCTCAGGATCATGTTGGGAGTTATATTAAGATGTTTCCATCAGGTTTGCAGTCAGTACCTATGAGATAAATTGAATTGTATGCTTCAGTCTAAACTTAAGCTCTGTATGCTCTGAGAAATCAACTTTTTTGTCTTGAATACCTAAATGATGTAACAGGTGTCAAACATCTCAGGATGATGTGGGGAGTTATACTAAGAGGTTTCTATAAGGTTTGCAGTCAATACCTTTGAGTAAAATTGAAATGTATAGTTCATTCATTGGTAAAGCAGATTATGCTCTGAGAAAACAACTTTTTTGTTTTGAATACCTGAGTGATGCAACAGGTGTCAAACATCTCAGGATCATGTGGGGAGTTATGCTATGTTGTTTCCATAAGGTTTGCAGTCAGTACCTTTGAGTAAAATTGAAATGTATACTTCATTCATTGCTAAACAACATTATGCTCTCAGAGAACAACTTTTTTGTCTTGAATACCTGAGTGATATAACAGCAGTCAAACAGCTCAGGATCATGTGGGGAGTAATATTAAGATGTTTCCATAAGGTTTGCATTCAGTACTTTAGAGTAAAATTGAAGCTATACTTTTAGTGCCAAAGCACTGCATTCACAGAGAAATCAACTTTTTTGTCTTAAACACCTGAGTGATATAAATGGTGTGAAACATCTCAGGATCATGTTGGGAGTTATATTAAGATGTTTACAATCGGTTTGCAGTCAGTACCTTTGAGTTAAATTGAAATGTATACTTTATTCAATGCGATTGCACTCTGTGCACCGAGAAATCAACTTTTTTATCTTGAATACCTGAGTGATATAATAGGAGTCAAACATCTCAGGATCATGTGGGGAGTTATGCTATGATGTTTCCATAAGGTTTGGAGTCAGTACCTTTGAGTAAAATTGAAATGTATACTTCATTCATTGCTAAACAACATTATGCTCTCAGAAAACAACTTTTTTGTCTTGAATACCTGAGTGATATAACAGCAGTCAAACAGCTCAGGATCATGTGGGGAGTAATATTAAGATGTTTCCATAAGGTTTGCATTCAGTACTTTAGAGTAAAATTGAAGCTATACTTTTAGTGCCAAAGCACTGCATTCACAGAGAAATCAACTTTTTTGTCTTAAACACCTGAGTGATATAAATGGTGTGAAACATCTCAGGATCATGTTGGGAGTTATATTAAGATGTTTACAATCGGTTTGCAGTCAGTACCTTTGAGTTAAATTGAAATGTATACTTTATTCAATGCGATTGCACTCTGTGCACCGAGAAATCAACTTTTTTATCTTGAATACCTGAGTGATATAATAGGAGTCAAACATCTCAGGATCATGTGGGGAGTTATGCTATGATGTTTCCATAAGGTTTGGAGTCAGTACCTTTGAGTAAAATTGAAATGTATACTTCATTCATTGCTAAACAACATTATGCTCTCAGAAAACAACTTTTTTGTCTTGAATACCTGAGTAATATAACAGCAGTCAAACAGCTCAGGATCATGTGGGGAGTAATATTAACATGTTTCCATAAGGTTTGCATTCAGTACTTTAGAGTAAAATTGAAGCTATACTTTTAGTGCCAAAGCACTGCATTCACCGAGAAATCAACTTTTGTATCTTAAACACCTGAGTGATATAATAGGAGTCAAACATCTCAGGATCATGTGGGGAGTTATGCTATGATGTTTCCATAAGGTTTGCAGTCAGTACCTTTGAGTAAAATTGAAATGTATACTTCATTCAATGCTGAAGCTCTGTATGCTCTGAGAAATCAACTTTTTTGACTTGAATACCTAAATGATGTAACAGGTGTCAAACATCTCAGGATCATGTGGGGAGTTATACTAAGAGGTTTCCATAAGGTTTGCAGTCAATACCTTTGAGTAAAATTGAAATGTATACTTCATTGACTGCTAAACAAGATTATGCTCTGAGAAAACAAGTTTTTTGTTTTGAATAACTGAGTGATGCAACAGGTGTCAAACATCTCAGGATCAACTGGGGAGTGATGCTATGTTGTTTCCATAAGGTTTGTAGTCAGTACCTTTGAGTAAAATTGAAATGTATACTTCATTCATTGCTAAACAAGATTATGCTCTCAGAAAACAACTTTTTTGTTTTGAATAACTGAGTGATGCAACAGGTGTCAAACATCTCAGGATCATGTGGGGAGTTATACTAAGATGTTTCCATAAGGTTTGCAGTCAGTACCTTTGAGTAAAATTGAAATGTATACTTCACTTATTGCTAAACAACAGTTTGCTCTGAGAAATCAACTTTCTTGTTTTAAATAACTGAGTGATAGAACAGGTGTCAAACACCTCAGGATCATGTGGGGAGTTATGCTATGATGTTTCCATAAGGTTTGCAGTCAGTAACTTTGAGTAAAATTGAAATGTATACTTCATTCATTGCTAAACAACATTATGCTCTCAGAAAAGAACTTTTTTGTCTTGAATACCTGAGTGATATAACAGCAGTCAAACAGCTCAGGATCATGTGGGGAGTAATATTAAGATGTTTCCATAAGGTTTGCATTCAGTACTTTAGAGTAAAATTGAAGCTATACTTTTAGTGCCAAAGCACTGCATTCACAGAGAAATCAACTTTTTTGTCTTAAACACCTGAGTGATATAAATGGTGTGAAACATCTCAGGATCATGTTGGGAGTTATATTAAGATGTTTACAATCGGTTTGCAGTCAGTACCTTTGAGTTAAATTGAAATGTATACTTTATTCAATGCGATTGCACTCTGTGCACCGAGAAATCAACTTTTTTATCTTGAATACCTGAGTGATATAATAGGAGTCAAACATCTCAGGATCATGTGGGGAGTTATGCTATGATGTTTCCATAAGGTTTGGAGTCAGTACCTTTGAGTAAAATTGAAATGTATACTTCATTCATTGCTAAACAACATTATGCTCTCAGAAAACAACTTTTTTGTCTTGAATACCTGAGTGATATAACAGCAGTCAAACAGCTCAGGATCATGTGGGGAGTAATATTAAGATGTTTCCATAAGGTTTGCATTCAGTACTTTAGAGTAAAATTGAAGCTATACTTTTAGTGCCAAAGCACTGCATTCACAGAGAAATCAACTTTTTTGTCTTAAACACCTGAGTGATATAAATGGTGTGAAACATCTCAGGATCATGTTGGGAGTTATATTAAGATGTTTACAATCGGTTTGCAGTCAGTACCTTTGAGTTAAATTGAAATGTATACTTTATTCAATGCGATTGCACTCTGTGCACCGAGAAATCAACTTTTTTATCTTGAATACCTGAGTGATATAATAGGAGTCAAACATCTCAGGATCATGTGGGGAGTTATGCTATGATGTTTCCATAAAGTTTGCAGTCAGTACCTTTGAGTAAAATTGAAATGTATACTTCATTCAATGCTGAAGCTCTGGATGCTCTGAGAAATCAACTTTTTTGTCTTGAATACCTAAATGATGTAACAGATGTCAAACATCTCAGGATCATGTGGAGAGTTATACTAAGATGTTTCCATAAGGTTTGCAGTCAGTACCTTTGAGTAAAATTGAAATGTATTCTTCATTCATTGCTAAACCAGATTATGCTCTGAGAACAGAACTTTTTTGTTTTGAATAACTGAGTGATGCAACAGGTGTCAAACATCTCCGGATAATGTGGGGAGTTATGCTATGATGTTTCCATAAGGTTTGCAGTCAGTACCTTTGAGTAAAATTGAAATGTATACTTCATTCATTGCTAAACAACATTATGCTCTCAGAAAACAACTTTTTTGTCTTGAATACCTGAGTGATATAACAGCAGTCAAACAGCTCAGGATCATGTGGGGAGTAATATTAAGATGTTTCCATAAGGTTTGCATTCAGTACTTTAGAGTAAAATTGAAGCTATACTTTTAGTGCCAAAGCACTGCATTCACAGAGAAATCAACTTTTTTGTCTTAAACACCTGAGTGATATAAATGGTGTGAAACATCTCAGGATCATGTTGGGAGTTATATTAAGATGTTTACAATCGGTTTGCAGTCAGTACCTTTGAGTTAAATTGAAATGTATACTTTATTCAATGCGATTGCACTCTGTGCACCGAGAAATCAACTTTTTTATCTTGAATACCTGAGTGATATAATAGGAGTCAAACATCTCAGGATCATGTGGGGAGTTATGCTATGATGTTTCCATAAGGTTTGGAGTCAGTACCTTTGAGTAAAATTGAAATGTATACTTCATTCATTGCTAAACAACATTATGCTCTCAGAAAACAACTTTTTTGTCTTGAATACCTGAGTAATATAACAGCAGTCAAACAGCTCAGGATCATGTGGGGAGTAATATTAACATGTTTCCATAAGGTTTGCATTCAGTACTTTAGAGTAAAATTGAAGCTATACTTTTAGTGCCAAAGCACTGCATTCACCGAGAAATCAACTTTTGTATCTTAAACACCTGAGTGATATAATAGGAGTCAAACATCTCAGGATCATGTGGGGAGTTATGCTATGATGTTTCCATAAGGTTTGCAGTCAGTACCTTTGAGTAAAATTGAAATGTATACTTCATTCAATGCTGAAGCTCTGTATGCTCTGAGAAATCAACTTTTTTGACTTGAATACCTAAATGATGTAACAGGTGTCAAACATCTCAGGATCATGTGGGGAGTTATACTAAGAGGTTTCCATAAGGTTTGCAGTCAATACCTTTGAGTAAAATTGAAATGTATACTTCATTCATTGCTAAACAAGATTATGCTCTGAGAAAACAAGTTTTTTGTTTTGAATAACTGAGTTATGCAACAGGTGTCAAACATCTCAGGATCAACTGGGGAGTTATACTAAGATGTTTCCATAAGGTTTGCAGTCAGTACCTTTGAGTAAAATTGAAATGTATACTTCACTTATTGCTAAACAACAGTTTGCTCTGAGAAATCAACTTTCTTGTTTTAAATAACTGAGTGATAGAACAGGTGTCAAACACCTCAGGATCATGTGGGGAGTTATGCTATGATGTTTCCATAAGGTTTGCAGTCAGTAACTTTGAGTAAAATTGAAATGTATACTTCATTCATTGCTAAACAACATTATGCTCTCAGAAAACAACTTTTTTGTCTTGAATACCTGAGTGATATAACAGCAGTCAAACAGCTCAGGATCATGTGGGGAGTAATATTAAGATGTTTCCATAAGGTTTGCATTCAGTACTTTAGAGTAAAATTGAAGCTATACTTTTAGTGCCAAAGCACTGCATTCACAGAGAAATCAACTTTTTTGTCTTAAACACCTGAGTGATATAAATGGTGTGAAACATCTCAGGATCATGTTGGGAGTTATATTAAGATGTTTACAATCGGTTTGCAGTCAGTACCTTTGAGTTAAATTGAAATGTATACTTTATTCAATGCGATTGCACTCTGTGCAACGAGAAATCAACTTTTTTATTTTGAATACCTGAGTGATATAATAGGAGTCAAACATCTCAGGATCATGTGGGGAGTTATGCTATGATGTTTCCATAAGGTTTGCAGTCAGTACCTTTGAGTTAAATTGAAATGTATACTTTATTCAATGCGATTGACCTCTGTGCACCGAGAAATCAACTTTTTTATCTTGAATACCTGAGTGATATAATAGGAGTCAAACATCTCAGGATCATGTGGGGAGTTATGCTATGATGTTTCCATAAGGTTTACAGTCAGTACCTTTGAGTAAAATTGAAATGTATACTTCATTCATTGCTAAACCAGATTATGCTCTGAGAACAGAACTTTTTTGTTTTGAACAACTGAGTGATGCAACAGGTGTCAAACATCCCAGGATAATGTGGTGAGTTATGCTATGTTGTTTCCATAAGGTTTGCAGTCAGTAACTTTGAGTAAAATTGAAATGTATACTTCATTCAATGCTGAAGCTCTGGATGCTCTGAGAATTCAACTTTTTTGTCTTGAATACCTAAATGATGTAACAGATGTCAAACATCTCAGGATCATGTGGAGAGTTATACTAAGATGTTTCCATAAGGTTTGCAGTCAGTACCTTTGAGTAAAATTGAAATGTATTCTTCATTCATTGCTAAACCAGATTATGCTCTGAGAACAGAACTTTTTTGTTTTGAATAACTGAGTGATCCAAAAGGTGTCAAACATCTCAGGATAATGTGGGGAGTTATGCTATGATGTTTCCATAAGGTTTGCAGTCAGTACCTTTGAGTAAAATTGAAATGTATACTTCATTCATTGCTAAACAACATTATGCTCTCAGAAAACAACTTTTTTGTCTTGAATACCTGAGTGATATAACAGCAGTCAAACAGCTCAGGATCATGTGGGGAGTAATATTAAGATGTTTCCATAAGGTTTGCATTCAGTACTTTAGAGTAAAATTGAAGCTATACTTTTAGTGCCAAAGCACTGCATTCACAGAGAAATCAACTTTTTTGTCTTAAACACCTGAGTGATATAAATGGTGTGAAACATCTCAGGATCATGTTGGGAGTTATATTAAGATGTTTACAATCGGTTTGCAGTCAGTACCTTTGAGTTAAATTGAAATGTATACTTTATTCAATGCGATTGACCTCTGTGCACCGAGAAATCAACTTTTTTATCTTGAATACCTGAGTGATATAATAGGAGTCAAACATCTCAGGATCATGTGGGGAGTTATGCTATGATGTTTCCATAAGGTTTGCAGTCAGTACCTTTGAGTAAAATTGAAATGTATACTTCATTCATTGCTAAACCAGATTATGCTCTGAGAACAGAACTTTTTTGTTTTGAACAACTGAGTGATGCAACAGGTGTCAAACATCCCAGGATAATGTGGTGAGTTATGCTATGTTGTTTCCATAAGGTTTGCAGTCAGTACCTTTGAGTAAAATTGAAATGTATACTTCATTCAATGCTGAAGCTCTGGATGCTCTGAGAAATCAACTTTTTTGTCTTGAATACCTAAATGATGTAACAGGTGTCAAACATCTCAGGATGATGTGGGGAGTTATACTAAGAGGTTTCCATAAGGTTTGCAGTCAATACCTTTGAGTAAAATTGAAATGTATAGTTCATTCATTGGTAAAGAAGATTATGCTCTGAGAAAACAACTTTTTTGTTTTGAATACCTGAGTGATGCAACAGGTGTCAAACATCTCAGGATCATGTGGGGAGTTATGCTATGTTGTTTCCATAAGGTTTGCAGTCAGTACCTTTGAGTAAAATTGAAATGTATACTTCATTCATTGCTAAACAACATTATGCTCTCAGAGAACAACTTTTTTGTCTTGAATACCTGAGTGATATAACAGCAGTCAAACAGCTCAGGATCATGTGGGGAGTAATATTAAGATGTTTCCATAAGGTTTGCATTCAGTACTTTGGAGTAAAATTGAAGCTATACTTTTAGTGCCAAAGCACTGCATTCACAGAGAAATCAACTTTTTTGTCTTAAACACCTGAGTGATATAAATGGTGTGAAACATCTCAGGATCATGTTGGGAGTTATATTCAGATGTTTACAATCGGTTTGCAGTCAGTACCTTTGAGTTAAATTGAAATGTATACTTTATTCAATGCGATTGCACTCTGTGCAACGAGAAATCAACTTTTTTATCTTGAATACCTGAGTGATATAATAGGAGTCAAACATCTCAGGATCATGTGGGGAGTTATGCTATGATGTTTCCATAAGGTTTGCAGTCAGTACCTTTGAGTAAAATTGAAATGTATACTTCATTCAATGCTGAAGCTCTGGATGCTCTGAGAAATCAACTTTTTTGTCTTGAATACTTAAATGATGTAACAGATGTCAAACATCTCAGGATCATGTGGAGAGTTATAC